>NC_072854.1:114869005-114874005 GCF_028858705.1 Grus americana | reverse complement strand
TAACATGCAATTGTATATCTTCCCTGGACTGCTATTGAAATAAAACATAGCATATATGCCCATACCCTGATGTATGTATTGGAGAAATGCTATCCCTTTAATATATTTTGTATACATCCATATTATTTTATACCTCTAAAATGAAAACCACATTTCCCAGGACCCAAGTTTTAGTGCCCTGAAACTGGCCAACACCAAAGGACAGCAAGAAATATTATGGCAAAAAGACTGAATACAAATTCATCCTGGGATGAGATTTAATATGAGAAGTGAAAATTTCATTCTATTACAAGTCACTAAACTATTTAAACACTCTTTTTGTGCCTATACTTTTTTAGCTCAACCTTTTTCCTTTTCTATTAATAAATTCAAATGTTTTCCTCTTACAAACCTCCATCCTTTATATCTTCAAAGCCGTGTAAAATGCTAACTAATTAATACATGTGACTTTCCTTTCACATGTGGCAACAAAGCATATGCTGCTTTTTTGATCGGTAAGAGTTAATTTGCAGTGACACAACATATGTGTTTACAGGGTTTCTAATGTTTGTTGTTTGGTTCACTGTGTAATTAGTCCTATTGACAAGGAAGCTTATGCACTGAAAAAGGAGAGGTGAAATAGTCGCTGGGAGATGGCAATCCTGCCCCATTTTGAGCACCTGTGGTGTTGAAATTGGGTATGAGTCAGAAAAAAAACCCCAACACCCCAAACCTAGAAGAAAAACACATGTAGAAGACTCTCAAGCTACAGGTAATTGCCCTTAAAAAAGCAGAGCCTGTCAAGATCCACCCCACAGGACTACCTGCACTAAGGGGAAGCACCAAAGTGTATCAGATGCTACAGTGATGGTAAATCTCAGCAGATTTTAACTCTCCTTCTTCAGGTCTTCTCATTTAGAGGACTGGACACTTCCGGGCAGTCAGCACAGATAGACTGCAAGATCTCAGTGGCTTGATTCTCATCTCAGAGCAGCACCACAAAACCATGTGCTGTCATTAGAGCTGCACTAGGTAAAGCAGCAGCATGGAAATCACAATCAAGGTGAACGATGGGCCAGTCAAGAATGGAAATTATCAAAAAAACCCCTTTATTGTTTAAGATTCACTCTGAAAACAGCAAATATAAGATAGCTGTCGATATACAGAGCTTATCTGCCCGTGCAAGATTTTACGATACTGTGTTTAGCTAATGTGGCTAATGAAAGAAAACAAACTTGACAAAAATAAACCCATGAGGACAGTTTAAAACAATAGATTAAACCACCTGCATTATTTCCTGTGCAATTAAACTCTACAATTAGTATACAGTAGGAAAAATACCAAAATGGTGATAGTATCGCTTATCTGGTTCTCTAGTGAATCAAATTTACAGCCACCCCCACTGCACACCGTACGCTAACTCTTCCCACCATGGGTATGTACAACTCTGAAATATAAAATTAGTTGCTTTTGAAGGACACTGAGCTCCCTCTGGTGAAGGCATAACAAGTTTATTAAGTAAGCACCACCTCTGGAAGTATAATCCCCTCTGGCTTCTTCCACAGAGTTTATTGGTTCAGTTTTCCTAACCATGAGCATCATTAGGGCAATGCAGTAATTAAGAGTTGTTAGAAAGTGAATTCTCAAACTGCAGATTAGAAAATTAAACTATTTCCTGATTACATATTAATGGAGCACAACAATAGCAGTTGCCATAAGCTTGGAAGGCAACCAAGGGATAAATCTGTGTACTTAATTACCATAAACAATGGCTGCATAGAAATGAAGTTTTATGCACATTCCCTTCTGTAATATGTCTGATATCAGTACACACTTGACAATTCTTGTTCAATTATCTCTATTATTTAATGCGCTGTGAACGGCTCTGTGTAAATAAAATTAACCACCCCAATTACTTTGAATTCATCTAGGGACAACGTAATAAAAAATGTGAAGAATTCTGTATGCCTATTAATCTAAAACATTACAGAAGCTTTCACCAGATTTTCTTGTCTATATTTATTTTGTCTACATTTATTTTAGTGCACTGCTAATTCAATTACATTTACCATCAGTGGTCAATCAGCAGCAGCAGAGGTTTGGGGTTTTTTTATTTCATTAATCCTTATACAGTACCACAAACATGCTCATCCATTGGTAAGGTACAGGATCTCATATGGAAAATACAAATATGCTTCTATTTGAATTTGGGAGCTTGCAGTTAATCAGAAAAACAATTAAAAACACTTCATACCCCGTGGTCAGATAACAAAATATCTGATAGCTGCAATCTTTTTTTTTTTTTTCCAAATAGTTGTTTTTGCAATTAGTGAAGAAATAGTGACCAAAAAAGGCATACATTTAGATTAGAGATCTGTAAACTAGGCTTCTTTGGTTTTTATTTTTAATTGTATTATGTGATAATTCTGCATTTTAATTGGCACTTGGATATCAAGATGATAGACACCTTAAAATACAATGACAGAAGAATTTGCAAAGGAGAAAGACACTGTCAGAAGTAGAGACAAAACTATTTTATCCATAACAGGTTAAGCACAATATGGGTAAGTAAAATCTTGAAGAAAGCAAAGATAATCCTACCCCTGTCATCGTTTAATGTCAGGACATTATAATAGAGGAAGAAGGAAAATCAATGATATTAGTTTATGCGATTTTTATACTCAGTCATACAACTCATTCCTCTCACTTGAACCTCTGTGCCGTGTTTTGTCTCAACACTTGAATCCACTAAATTTTTTGTGACAGTGTGTTTCATATGGTGTGTGTTGCAAAACCCCTTCTATATAGGTAACTCTTACAGGGATGGCAAGCGTGCCATCAGCTTATTCTAGAGTTCAAGGCACTGAAGCACTGATTCCCCTCGCAGTTTTGCAATGTACCACTAAACTACATTTCACTGGAACAAGGTGAGAGTACATTTTCATTTTAAGTGCAAAGACCAAGGCCTGAGATTATGCCACCAGTGACATAAATTACTGGATATTAATAAAACTGTGACTATTCAGATTCAAATGGAAATCAGCAACCCAGGAATTTTAATAACTTTTATTTTTTCACACATCTTAGAAAAGTGTTTCTAGTCAAATCATGAGCAGCTGGCACTGGAAATGTAAAGCTTCAGCCAGTTCCAAACTCTTTGCCTGGCTGATGAACTTTGAAAATATCAGCTCCCTTTTGGCCAAGAGCCAGAAACTCGGCTTCCCCAGCCAAAAAGGCTGTCTTGCAGGGCCAGAAAATGGCAATGCACATGCAGATGAGGACCTGGGCTCTCTTCCTACAGCCCCATTTCCATTAGATGTCCATTTCCTAACACAAGACAGAAGATGCAAGGGCAGCAGCGGAAGTGATCCCTTCACAACCCAGGCTGTGTCCTAGGCATTGGACTAGAGAGCATCATATCAGGGACTCCTCTCCTCCTGGTCCATGGCAGAAACGGAGTGGGGCATGGAGAACCTCCAAGATCCACTCCTTGCAGCTATGCACAGCTGCTGTCACCCTAGTAAAGCTAGGGTGGCATTTTCAAACTTTCATTTGCAATTGTAAGTGCCAGAAACTTTCACTAAAAAGTAAGGGGACTGTCTAATGAAGTCAAACAGTGCCATGAGCTGGAATCTAACCAAGAACATATATTGTCTAAACTTACAGCTTCCCTTTCAGTGAAAGCTATGAATTCTTCTACATTTACCAAAGCCTGCATTGTATCGGGGTTACTCACTATATCTTTCTAGTCTTACCTGTAGTAAGGCAATTCCCACCTGTTTTAATGCCTTGATACATGGGAGAAGGAGACAAAGTCTTTTCCTGTGAAATGAATGTAACCAGGATAGATATTCAAGCTGCTGCCTGAAACAATCCTTCCTGGCTGAGCAACAAAACGGACTCTCAAACTCAGAGGATGAAGAGCTGCCAGGTGGCAAAGAATCTCCCCACTGGAAAAAAAACACCCTCAGTTTTCTGCTGGAGGAGGATGAGAAGGAAGAGAGCGCGTTTTCTTCCCAGTAAAAGTCTAATAAAGAACAGGGCCAAGTACAGTGGAGAAGGAAAAGATGGTCCAGTCCCCAGCAGACACAACGGGGATGAGCAGACTGTGCTCTACCTTCTTCCTGAATTTAATTTCAAGGCAATGACTGAGTCCTGATGTGAGCGTCCCAGTTGTTTCATTTATCTTGTATGGTTTTGGCACACGTGGAAACAAAGCTGGAAATCCCAATACAAAATTTGCTCCTACCTTGGTGGGGACAATCATCCTGCAAACATTCGTTAGGACAATTCAGTGTAAGCCCTTCCCCATACAGTTGTACAAACACGGCATCCTGCTTCAGCTGTCGAGGAATAAGGTCAGCAGAGATTCTTACTTGCCTGAGGCTCTCCAATATTATAACCCCAAGCAGTACAAAATTAAGAAAGAGATGTGCTTAAAAGAGAATGTTAATTATAACACCAATTCATTTGTGGTTCTTGTCCTTCATGTTTTGTTTTCAGGACCTTTCAGCTATGCTTGCTCATGTGACCTCCTGGTTCCTAATGCTTGCATTTTCAGAAAAACCAAATATCAAAAGACTTTTCAGCACACCTCTGAGAGCTGGCAACATTTCACGTTTCTCATCTTTCTGGTATGTACCAACACCTAGGGGAGTATTTGCAAAACCCCGAGATCATCATCAACAGCCCTTCAGGGCTTCTCTAACTATCAGGCTGTGGTTACTTTCTTCCTTCAAACTTGGCTTTACAGACCACTTGGTGGTCTGTGGCAAGCTGGCAAGTCATACGGTGTTGACTCATCTTTTTTGTTTCCAGATTTCTCTCTCAGACAGTCAGACACTTGGGCGAAGCAGCCCAGACTCTTACAGAAGAAGCTGGGACTAAGATGGAGGCACAAGCTGCTTATTTGTCTGTATTAGGAATTATTTCTTGAAGAGAAGTAGGGAAGAAAAACAAGTGCCATCCTGACAAAGAGAGCCACTAATGAGATGAAATATGGTAGATCCTCTGAAGGAACT